>NW_007258841.1:833856-879143 GCF_000164805.1 Carlito syrichta
CAGAGAAGATAGACAAATGGGACCTTATTAAACTGACAAGCTTCTGCAAAGCCAAAGAAACCATCAAGAGAGCAGGGAGACAGCCTACAGACTGGGAAAAAGTATTTGCCAACTCTAGGTCTGACAAAGGCTTAACATCCTGGATCTACAAGGAACTGAAGCGTACTGAAAAGAAGAAAACAAACAACCCCATTATAAAATGGGCAAAAGACATGAACAGACACTTCACAAAAGAAGACATTCGAGCAGCCAACAAACACATGAAGAAATGCTCAACCTCACTAATCATCAGGGAGATGCAAATCAAAACCACACTGAGATACCACCTAACTCCAGTCAGAATGGCAATTATCAACAACTCAAAAAATAACAGCTGCTGGAGAGGGTGTGGTGAAAAGGGAACACTTCTACACTGTTGGTGGGAGTGTAAACTAGTGCAACCTCTGTGGAAAGCAGTGTGGCGATTCCTAAAAGCTCTAAAAATGACCTTCCATATGACCTGCAATCCCCCTACTGGGAATATACCCTGAAGAACACAAATCACTCTATAAAAAAGATACCTGCACACGTATGTTTATCGCAGCATTGTTCACAATAGCAAGAACCTGGAAACAACCATGCTGCCCATCAAAAGAGGACTGGATTAAAAAAATGTGGTACATATACACGATGGAATACTACGCAGCCATAAAAAAGAACAAAATCATGAATTTCGCTGCAACCTGGATGGAACTAGAGTCTATAATACAGAGTGACCTCTCACAAAAACAAAAATCCGAATATCACATGTTCTCACTCATATAATGGACCTTGAACATCCAATGCAATACTATGAGAAAATGACGGATGGTACTGGGAAACTACGGGGGGGAGGGGGATGGGATTAACAGTAGCAAATATCTGTCGGGGGATGGGAAAACACTTCTTATCTACAGGGTGCCTGAATGAAACGTCGTTGTACACCTAACCCTTAACTGTACCCCACAAAACCATAATAAAAAATACTGATTAATGAAAAAAAAAGAACAAAAGAAAATAGCAAGAACTGAAAAATACAGTATCTAAAATTTAAACAAATTGCACTGGGTGGGTTTAATATCCTATTGGATAATGCAGAAGAAAAGGTTACTAAACTTGAAGACAGGTCAACACCAACTATCCAAACTGAAATGAGGCATGTGCGCTTGTGTGCTTGTGTGCTTGTGCGTGCGTGTGCGCGCACGCACACACACACACACACACACACACACACAATATCAATCAGTCTAACATATACGCAGTTGGCCTTTCAGATGAAAAAGACAAAGAAATTAGGGTAGAAACAATATTTTAAGAAATACTGACTGAAAATATTCTAAATTTGATTGAAAATATTAACCCCTTGATCAAGTAGCT
Organism: Carlito syrichta; assembly: GCF_000164805.1. Classification (NCBI taxonomy): domain Eukaryota; kingdom Metazoa; phylum Chordata; class Mammalia; order Primates; family Tarsiidae; genus Carlito; species Carlito syrichta. The sequence goes on from NW_007258841.1 coordinate 835,252, forward strand.
CAACTAACCCCCCAAAAGATAACACAAATATGCACAAAAACACAACTAGTTGCATAATAGTCAAATTATTGAAAACCAAAAAAAAAAAGAAAAAAAAACAGTAACTTGAGAAAAAAAGACACAATACTTGCAGGGAACAATGTAAGAATTAAGAGTTAATTTAAAATGCTATCACAACTGAAAATATTCTTCAAAAATGAAGACAAAGTAAAAACAAAACAAAATTTTTAAAAATAAAAATAAAAGAATTCATCACCAGCAATTCTGTTGACAAGAAATATTAAAGGAAATAGTTCAAACAGAAAAGTAAATCTACACATAAAGATAAAGCATACAAGAAATAGAAAATGTATAAGTAAATATAAATGGCTTTTAAATATTCTTAACTTCTGAAAGACTACTGATTACAGCAAACATAGTAACAATATATTGTGAGGTTTACAACATTTGTAAAAGTAAGATAAATGCACAATGGCACAAAAGACATGAGAAGTCAATCCAAGTGTACTATTGTAAGGTTCTTACATTAGATAAGAAGCAGTATATTCAATCGTGGGTGTATGATGGTAAGTCAAATGTCAATTCAGATTGCACTGTGATAAATTAAGGATGCATATTATAATCCTCAGTTCAAAGACTAAAACTACAACAGAGAAAATTGGGATGGTATACCAAATATAATTAAAAAAGAAGTCAAAAGGGGAAGGGGGAAAAGAATGAAAAAATAGCTAGGATAAAAAGGAAACAAATAATAAGATAGTAGACTCAGACCCTGCCATGTTAATAATTGCAATGAATACAAATGTACAAAACATTGCAATTATGAGACAGAGATTGTTTGTCCAACTGAAAAAGCAAGATCCAACTATACTGTATTTACAGGAAATGCACCATAAATGTAAAGATAAATATGGGTTAAAAGATAGAAAAGATACATCATGCAAGTACTAACCACAAAAAACCCCAGAGTGGCTACATTAATATTAGATGAGGTAGAATTAAAAATGAGGAGTCTTATTAGAGATGAGTAGGAGAATATTATAATGGTAAAAGTGTCAAAAATGTAGTTAATTAAGACAACATAATAATTCTAAATAGGAGATCCAGCAATTTGGTTCACGAATCATCCTAGAAAAAGTGCTGCATACCTCATTGCTGAATATCACTGTGGTCACCTTTGAAGTACTCCCCTTGGAAAGCTATACACTAACGCCAGTGCCTAGTCCACCTGTCAAAGCAATTTTGGAACTCTTTTTCTGGCATGGCCATCAGAGCTGTAGTTGTTATTCGTTGAGGTCTGACAATTAAGTTCACAAACTTGCCACCATGCACTTACATTGGCAGCATTGTACAAATAACAGTATTGGAACACCCTCCCTCCCTACTCACCTGATGTGGCCCCCAATGACTTTTTTCTTTACCCGAAGATAAAGGAAATATTGAAAAAAAGAGACATTTGATGATTTTCAGGACATCAAGGGTAGTACAATGACAGCTCTGATGGCCACTCCAGAAAAAAGTTCTAAAATTGCTTTGATTGGTGGACTAGGTGCTGGCATCGGTGCATAGCTTTCTAAGGGGAATACATCAAACGTGACCACAGTGATGTTCAGCAATGAGATATTTAGCACTTTTTCTAGGATGAGTTTGCAAACTTAATTGTTGGACTTCATATATGTTGTGGTAGAATCTCCAAAGATGGTTACCATAAATTCCTTCCTTTCTTATATGTGCATATCACTTCACAGGTCAAGATATGGAGTCTTATTGTCCTTCCCTTGAATCTGAGCTTCCCTGTGACATACTTTGGCAAAGACTTTTTCTTCCTGGTTTCAATTCTTGCAAAATAGCGCTTACCATGAATTTAATTACTACCAGTCAACCTTGACTCTTTTCGGTGATCCTCCAGCCTAAGGATTCTAGCATCTCACTGCTGCTGCTAATCTCTGGGCCACCTCAGCATGTACTGTTTGGCTTCTGCACTGTTCTATCATCTGGGTAATCTATTCTCTATAGTAAATTCTCTTTATGTGAAAGATCTGGAATGATTTCTATTTTCCTGGTAGGACACTGAGTGATACAGGGAGCTGATGAAGCTTGTTAAATCCATTTGCCAGATGAGAAAAGTAGGACTCAGCATTGACCTGAATTGGCCCTTTTTTATTCTGCTCTGTCAGGCTGGGATCAGACCTCTTTGGCATCCGCAAGAACTCGTGGTCCAGCAAAATGTCGGCCAACTTTGATCTGCCATTAAAAAATGACTTTTACAAATGGAAAGCCTTTTCCATCTGTATGATTTAAACAGAGCAATCAATGTTTAAATAATAAATGCCCTCATTTTGGGAAGTCTGTCCTCTCCTGGCAGCTCTCCTGGGCTCGTCTGGGTCAAACTCAGCAGCCTTGGGTTTCTGCCTTTACCACCTCCTCAGGCCTGAGAGATAGTGCAGATGCTAAAGCTAGGAGACAAGACAGCAGAGTCAAGTCCTGGATGCATCAGGTCCATGGACTTCTATGAGACTTGGGAGTACAATCTAGGAATTTTCTCCAAACCCTTATTCCTCAAGTTGTCTCATCAGGCTGAAATCAAAAAGAACTTCATGCAAAAAGATATAAAGGGCCAATGTAAATTTGGGATGCCGAGTTCTAGAAGAATATGACAGCAAGATTGATAGATACCTAAACCTAGAATTGCCCTTAGAGATTGCTGTGGTTTAAATGCTGCCCCCCGCCCCCTGTCCCATGTAACGACTTAATCCCAGCCATTGCTTTACTAGACTCTGGTATGGCCATGTTTCCCAAGCTTTGGCCCCCTCACCTACCTTGGAGAGGTGAATCTCCTCTCTCTTGCTCTCATTTACTTTTTAAATAAACTATACTTTCCAATCTAAAAAACAAAAACAAAACTTGATCCCCAATGTGGCAGTGTCGAGAAGCTGGGCCTTTAAGAGGCAATTGAATCATGGATTAATAGATTAATGGATTAATGGGTTATTCAAGGAGGGAAACTGATAGCTCTAAAAGAAGACAACAAAAGACCCAAGACAGCATGTGAATGTGCTCAGTCCCGTCACCATGTGATGCCCTGTGCCACTTCAGGACTCTGCAGAGAGCCCCACCAGCAAGTAGGTACTCACTAGATGCAGCTCCTCAACCTTAAATGTTTCAGCCTCCTTAACTACAAGGACATACATTCCTTTTCTTTGTAAATTACCCAGTTTCAGTTATTCTGTTATAAGCAACAGAAAAGAGACTAATACAGAGATCATATAGTATGTGAAAAGAGTTTGACCGATAGACCTGAGTTCAGATGCAGCCCCCTCCCTTTCTGGTGGGGTGAAGTATATCAGAGTCCTTGCAGGAAATGGATGAACAACTCAGAATATTTAACCTAAGAGAGGTGTGTACAGGGACACCTGTAGAGTGTGCACATGGTTAAGGGAACCCCCAAGAGATGGTAACCAAGAGATGGCAACAGTAGGGAACCATCCCTACCACAAAGTCTCATAAAGGAAAGAGGAGAGAACATCATTACTAGACTTGTCCAGAGCTGGAGTTATGAAGAACAACCACCCAAGCACTATAGCTGGGGCTATGGAGGAATGCAACCATGGTCAGAACTGCAATGATGATAAGGGACCAGAGGACTTAAACACTCTAGTTTCTTTCTCTTCCTGCCCTCGGATGGCCTGCAAGTGTCTCCCATTGGTCAAACCCAACCAGATCTGTGAGCAAATGAGTCCATGGATGTGGTTCATGTAGGTCAGCCTCCTGGGACTCACAGTAGTTGAGATGAATAAAGAACAGCTCAGGGTGGAGAAGTTGAGGTAGAGGGAATGGAAGATCACCAGCACAGTTACCCTCTGAGCTTCAGTGTCCTCATCTGTAGGAAGGAAATGATAGCAACAACCTGACTAAGCCGCCATGGAGAGACAAGTAAATTATGTATGCAGGTTACTCAAATATGGCTGTGTTTCACACTTAGCTAGGGAGCTTTATAAAGAGCTAGAATCTCTACTTCACTCATACCCACATAATCAGATGTCTTGCAGTAGGGCTTATAAATGCTATATAATTTTAAAGTTTGTATTCACTTAGACCTAGATTGAAGATTTATTGATTAATTACAGTTGTTCCTCTGTATCCAAGGAAGATTGATTCCAGAACCTTCCTTAGATACCAAAATCCAAAGATGCTCAAGTATCTGATGTAAAATGACTGTAGTATTTGCATACAACTTATGCACATCCTCCTGTATATATTAAATCATCTCTAGACTACTTGTACTTCCTAATGCAATGTAAATGCTAGTAAATAGTTGTTATACTCTCTATTGCTTAGGGGAAAATTACAAAGAAAGAAGTCTGCACATGTTTTGTACAAATGCAATTTTTTTCAAATATTTTCGGTCTCGGATTCATGGATGTCACAAATGTGGAACCCACAAATATGGAGGGATAACTGTACCTGATTAAAACTCAGATTTGGGGGCTAGACAATTATAGGCTTGAGAATGGCTGCTGCTACTTCTTAGCTTTGAGCAGGTAACTTGGCTGATCTAGACTCAGTTTCTTCATCTGTGAAATGGGTATGATCATGATATCTACTCTCTATGCATAGTGACCATAACACCTAGAGGGGTTTTCACACAGCAGATCTCAACAAATGGTAGCTTTTTGACCATAAAAGGGGAGGAAAGATCAAGGCATTGCATGACTTCAACTTTTACTTTAAGGAGAATGGAAGTCATTAGAGCGTTTTAAACAGAGGAATGACACGATCTGAAATCCTTTAATAGGATTTCTCTGTCTTTATACAAAAAATATCTGGGCAAGGGCAAAAAGTGAGATTACGTAGGAGGCATCTCAGCAATTCAGGCAAGTAATGGTTGTTTTTTATATTTTTTATATTTTTATATTTTGCTTGTAAATAACTTATTTGCCAATCAAATGATGGCAGCTTGCTAACTGAGCTGGCCATGTTCCTAAGATTCATGGGGCATTTGGGCAATATCAAAAGTAGATGACTCCAGTCAACTTGGTAAGACTCATGCTTCCAACACCTTTCCTTCTCTAGGTTGGAGACTTGCTGAAAAAGAAACTTTAAGCTAGATTCCTTTCAGTTCACAGGATTTTCTTTCCTTTCTCTCTCTCTTTCACTGTCAATCTCTGGCTTGTATAGGTTGATTATACAGTTTTTTCCTTGCTGAAACTGGTGACAACCTACTTCTTGCCTGATGCATTTCAACTCTATTGAGTACCAGTGAGATGAAGAGTGTTGAAAGCTTTTAAGGTCTATGCATTTCTTCTGTTTAAAATCATACCTTCTTCATATTATGATATGAAATATACATAATAACATAATAATAAATATAATTATATTATAAAATAATATAATTCATGTTTCTTTCACAAGATATGATAAAAGGACATAGTCTAATACTTATCCCCCATGTAAGTGATTTATATACATAATCTTTCATGTTCACAATACTCTTTTTTTTTTTGAGTTGGAGTCTCACTTCGTTGACCAGACTGGAGTGCAGTGGCCGCTCCCGGCCACCGCAGCCTCAACCTGCTGGGCTCTGGAGATCCTTCCGCCTCAGCCTTCCAAGTAGCTGGAACTACAGTTGTGCGCTACCACGCCCAGCTGATTTTTTTTATTTATTGTAGAGATGAGGTCTCGCCAAGTTGCCCAGGCAGGTCTCGAACCCGCGGGATCAAGCAATCCACTCACCTCAGCCTCCCAAGGCACGGGATTACAGGCTGAGCCACTGAGCCCAGCTTCACAATACTCTTATGATGTTGTTATTTCTGTCTCTACCTTCAAATGAAGAAACAGAGACTCAGAAGATGTAATTAGCTTGCCTACATTTCTGATCAGCTTGTAAATAGCCAAGTAGTAGGATTTGAATTTGTCTATTCTCCCTGAGAAATTCATTTTTAACCCCTGTGGTACACAACCCTCTTCACAGAAAAGAGAAATAAAGAGGAAGAAAGATAAGAAAGAAAGAAAGAAAGAAAGAAAGAAAGAAAGAAAGAAGGAAGGAAGGAAGGAAGGAAGGAAGGAAGGAAGGAAGGAAGGAAGGAAGGAAGGAAAGAAAGAAGTGAGAGAGAAAGAAGATAATCATTTATTGCATATTTGGTGCTTTATGAACTTGTTTACTTCTAACAACAAACCTGAGTAGTTCATATTTACTCCATTCATTTGATGGAGTAAATAATATCAAGAAGACTCATCCAATTAGTGACTTTCTGATGTTAAGCAGAGTGCTAAGCATAGTACATTATCTCATTGAAATAAGAGACAGCAAACTGAAAACAAATCTTATGCCTATAACTGTGAGATAACCATTATTCCCATTTTAATATTCATTATTTATGTGTATTTCCTTTGATATTTTTCAAAAATATGATCATATTTTCCACAGTGCATTATGCCCTCATTTTCTCACTCAAAAGTACATCATGAGCCGGGCTCGGTGGCTCAGCCTGTAATCCCGCGCCTTTGGGAGGCTGAGGTGAGTGGATTGCATGAGCCCATGAGTTCGAGACCTGCCTGGGCAGGCGAGACCTCATCTCTACAATAAAATAAAAAAATTAGTCGGGCGTGGTAGCTCATACCTGTAATTCTGGCTACTCGGAAGGCTGAGGCGGAAGGATAGCTGGAACCCAGCAGGTCAAGGCTGCGGTGGCCGGGAGTGGCCACTGCACTCCAGTCTGGGCGACAGAGTGAGACTCCAACTCAAAAAAACCCAAAAAAACCCAACCCCCCCCAAAAAAAACAACAAAAAAAGTACATCATGACCCCCTTTCCATGTCATTAAACAGTTTTTTCTAGCATCAGTTTGAGATGGTTGAACAGTTCATTTTCTGAAGATAATATAATTTAGTACAGAATTCCATATTGTTGGACATTTGGCTTTTTTCCATTTTTACCATTGCTAATATCACTGTAATAAACACTCTATAAATTTCTGATTCCATCACGGTTTATGATGTTATCCATTTTTCAAGCCCTGGCCCCAGACTGAACATTTTAATTCATTAAAAACAAAGAAACAAAATTGCTAATGTGCTAGGTAAAACATTATAAGTCATTGTTATGTTGTTTTTATTTTGCTACTGAGGAAGCTGAATATTTCATCTTGTGTCTGTTGTAGATTTGAGTTCTGTAATTCTATATATAGACTAGTCTTATAATAGATAAGTAATAATGCATGTTTAGGCCAATCAGGGCTCATCAATTTAATATGAGCATCAGGTCATAGTAAATTGAATGCTCTCTTTGTAAAATTGCACCTTTTCAAACTGTGTGTGCAGTCCTCACTCAAGAACCAAGCCATAGACCCGGCTGGTGTCTTGTTATATCCCTAAGTCAGAAGAGACATTGTCTCTGGAGATACCCATACCAAGTTAGCAGATTATGTGACCACAGACCATATATGCCTACGCCATTTAGAAGAATGATTGCCCAAAACTGGCAACCTGCAATTGACAGAGGGCTGCAGTACTAATTCCTGGAAGGCAGTGACCAAATCTCATTCATCTTTGTGTTCCCAAGATGATCCGTCATCTTGGCTTTAGGAAAAAATAAATAATAAATGCAATGCAGGAGAAGGAAGAAATAGGGATTTTTCAACTGAGGGGATGAAACAGTGGTCAAATGTGCTTAAGCAAAAACAGGAAGTCAGTTGAAAGAAATGTATTCTCACAGAAGGCTAGTCGTGGCTGAGAGGAAATAGAAACTAGGAATGAAGACCTCAGAACAAAGCAGTTTCTCTTTAATTCACTTTCTCTCTTACCTAATTGCCACTCATTTGCTCTGCTGAAGAACTTTCTCAACATTTCGGCACAAGCACAACTCATGGCTGCCCCAGTTTCCAATGAAGTCTCAGTTTAGTGCCAACTGTCGGAGACTAGTTTCTCTTAAACCCCATTTCAAATTTCCGGAAGACAAAATTCTGATTCACGCAGCTCAAATGACACTTGGTCCAAATTTTCTTAACATGAAGGGAGTTTATTACCTGTACGGCCAAATGTCTTTAAGGATATATTGGCTTGTTTGTTTATGCTGTGTTTGCTCCCACGGTCTCCCAACCAGAATGCAAGTGCTTAAAGACAGGGACTTTTGCTTGTTTGCTGCTGTGTCTCCAGCACCTAGCAAGGTTCCTGGTAGACGACAGACACTATAAATCCTGAATGAAAGAAAAGAGTCTCACTCAGGCAAGACAAACTCTAGGAGTGGTGCACTTTTTAGTCTTGAGGAAGGCATAATGACCTCAGAAAGTATATGTATTGCTTATGGAAGATAAGCTCCCAAATTGTCATGACTCGGGATGCCATTCAGACCAAATCTTCATACAGTAAAAAAAAAAAAAGCTGCTATGTGCTCACCAAATTCGTTTTCTTTTTGTCCTCAGCACACAGAATAACTACACTTCCCAGCCTCCCTGCAGTCAGGTGGGGCCCTGTGACTAAGGTCAACTAATGGGAAACAAGAAGAAGTGATGCCACTTGCTCTAGGTCTGCCCCCAGTAGTCTCCCAATGGTCTCTTAGTCTCTCTTCCCATCTGTGAAACTGGATGCAAAGAGCTCCAAGACTCTGAGGATGGAGGAGGAGCAGGGAGGACGGGAGGAAGAGAAGGAGGGAAGGTAAAAGGAAGCAAGAAAAAGAAGGAGGGAGGGAGAGAGGGAGAAAAGGAGAGAGGGATGGAGGAAGAAAGAAGGAAAGATGAGAGATAAAAAGAGGGAGGGAAGAGAGGATGGAGGGCGGGTGAAAGAAGGGAGGGAGGGAAGGAGAAAGAACAGAAAGATGGAGAGAAAGAGGGAGGGAGGAAGGGAGGGTGGGTCGTTGGAGGGAGGGAGAAGAGAATGGAGGGAGGGAGGAAGAAAGAAAGGAGAGATGGTAGAGAAGGGGGGAGGAAGGAGGAGGCCAGGTGCTGTGAGTTGTTACTCACTAAGAATCATCTAGATAAGCCGCCCAACCAAATTCCACAATTGTGTTGGTGAGGAATAAACTGTTATGGTGCTAAGCCATTAATACTGATGCTATTTGTCACAGCAGCTAGAGTTGCTCACTTGTGAATAACACAGATATCTAGAAAAGAAAGTTAGTCTGGGGCTGGGAAACGGGGCTTCTGCTAGAGTGGAAGAATCTGGAGACTTTTCCACTGTAGTTTCAACCGTCAGCTCATTTTCACTACTGACAATTACTATACTGATGATGCTTTTTGGAATTTCACAGTTTGTCGTTCTCTTTTCAGCCTCTGAGAGGAAAGCAAGGCAGGGCTCACGATGCCCACGTTACAGTGTGGGGAACGAATCTTTCTCAGTGTTTGAGTCGTCTATCTGAGGCTTTTAGCTAGTCAGAGGTGCCTGACCTACCGCTCCGTAGTCTGACAGTCTTTCTACAACAGGATGGTGATGTGCTACATTCTGCCTGCACAGAGATCGCCGCATCCATCACTATCACCAGGGCTGCTCAGTCATGGCGCTATTGACATCTGGGGTGGACTTTGTTGGAGGAGCTGTTCTGGGCATTGAAAGATGTTTCGCGGCATCCCCAGCCTCTACTCACTAAATGCCAGTAGCACCCTTTCCACAGTTTTGGCAACCAAAAACGTCTGCAGACTTTGCCAAATGTGCCCTGGAAGTCAAAATTACTCTCAGGTGAAAATTAGTGCTGGAGGAATTTCTTCTTCTTCACAAAAGTTTTGCTTTTACTTTTCCCCTGAATCTAAAATATAGGCTAGAAAACAATTCTCTTGGTCTAAGGGAGATGAGTGGTCTAGAATACGGAACAAAATCGAGGCACAACATGCCGCTTGCACGTGTTCTCTTCACGTAAGGAGATCATCTTTGGGAATGGTGTGAATCTCACACCAGAGTGGCTCTTTCTTTATTTGCCTATGATGGAGCTTAATTCCTATTTACAGCTTCAATCTCTCTGGGTCACAAAAGCTTTATCTTTGTTAACTAAGACCATTTATAGTCAACTTCGGGTCTCTTAGTCTATCCACAGCTATCTTCATGGCTGTGGCTAAGAATTAGAGGCCTGGATGTGGAATGTATTGGCTTCTTGGCCATTATGATTCATCCATCCCAGCAAATACTGAGCTGCTCTCAGTGCCTGTCATGTCTTCTGAGTCGGTGCATAGGACTGCATGTGCATCATTGCATCACCAGAGTTTATTCGGGCCCTCCCATCACTTTCAGTGACGCTCAGGCCTCCTTAAGTCTATGGTTGGACTTGGGGGCTTCCGAGCTCAACTACATGAGTTTGACTTCTCTGAACCATCAGCCAGGGCAATTCAATGAGTTTCCTCTTCCTTTTTTTGTTTTGTTTGTTTTTTTAAGAGACTGGGTCTCGCTCTGTCTCCCAGGCTAGAGTGCAATGACGTGAAAATAGCTCACTGGAGCCTCAAATTTCTGGACTCAAGCAATCCTCCTGCCTCAGCCTTCCAAATGACTGGGACTACAGCACCTACTCTCTCCTCTTCTGCTTCTTCCTTTAACTGGTACAGGTAGACTATGATAGGCTTGCCACCTACCTGGGCTCCTCTAAGGAAGGTAAGCAGGCTGAACTGGAGAAAGGCAAGTGGGGTGACCAGGGTAAAAATTAAAGAAGGTTCTTATTGTGTGATTTTGAGAGTGAGTGCCTTGTTAAGAGTGAGGTGCCTAGGAAAAAGGATCTAAGGAAAAGAACTAAAACCATACAACACTCTGAAGAAAGCATGGAAATAAATTATCATGTCCTTGGATTTAGGAATAGATTCTTAGATAATACATCAAAGCGTGACGAACAAAGTAAAAAATGAATAAGTTGGACTTCATCAAAATGAAAAACTTTTGTGAGTCAAAGGACATGATAAAGAAAGAAAAAAAGATAACCCGCATAATGGAAGATCATATTTTGTAAATAATATTTCTGATACAGGTTTAATATCCAGATTGTGTTATCAAAAATAAAAAATAACTCGTAAAACTGAGTAACAAAAGACAAACAATTCCTTTTTTTTTGAGTTGGGGTCTCACTCTGTCACCCAGGCTGTGAGTGGCACACTCACAGTCACCCCAGCATTGGCCTGCTGGGCTCTGATGATCCTTCTGCCTCAGTCTTCCAAGTAGCTGCAGCTGCAGGTATGCACTATCACGCCTGGAGATATATATGTATATATAATTTTTTTTTTAAGAGATGAGGTCTCGCCAAGTTGTCCAGACTGACCTTGAACCAGCAGATTCAGGCAATCAACTCACCTGGGCCTCCCAAAGTGCTGGGATTACAGGTTGAACAATCCAACGTTAAATGAGCTAAGGCCGGGCTTGGTGACTCAGCCTGTAATCCCGCGCATTTGGGAGGCTGAGGTGAGTGGATTGCCTGAGCCCACGGGTTCGAGACCTGCCTGGGCAACTTGGCGAGACCTCATCTCGACAATAAATGAATAAATTAGCCAGGCATTGTAGCGCGCGCCTGTAGTTCCAGCTACTTGGAAGGCTGAGGCGGAAGAATCCCCGGAGCCCAGCAGGTCGAGGCTGCGGTGGCCGGGAGTGGCCACTGCACTCCAGTCTGGGCGACAGAGTGAGACTCCAACTCAAAAAAATAAAAAATAAAATGAACTAAGGACTTGATAGATATTTCTCCAAGAAAAAGATACAAATGCACTCAATAAAATACTCAACATCATTAGTCATTAGGGAAATTCAAATAAAAATCACATTGGGATCTACTTCAGACTTACTAAAGTTGCTATTTTTTTGTTAAATGAAAAACAAGAAGTGTGGGTGAGGAGGTGGGGAAAAAAATGGAACCCTTGTACATTGCTGGTAGAAATGGAAAATGGTGCAGCCCTAAGGCCGAAAATAGTTTGGTGATTCCTCAAAAAGCGAAACATAGAATTATCCTGTGACCCAGTCATTCTACCTTTTAGGTATATATCCAAAGGATTTCAAAATAGGGATTTAGATATCTGCACACCAATGTTCATAGCAGTATTATTCACAATAGCCAAAGGATGAAAACACACTAAACTTCCAGCCACAAATGAATGAATAAAATAAGTGTGGTATATCAGATAACTGAATATTTTTCAGCCATAAAAAAGAAAGTCTAACACATGGTATGCTACAATATGGATGAGCTTTGAAAACATTATGCTAAATGAAATAAACCAGCCACCAAAGGACAAATATTGCCCAAGTTCCCTTATTCAAAATATCTAGAATAGGCAAATTCATAGAGACACAAAGTAGATTTGGGGTTACCAGGAGCTGGGGGATGCGGAATGGGAGTTTTTGCTTAATATTTTCAAACTTTCTGTTTAGAGTGATGAAAAGTTTTGGAAATAGTGGTGATGGCTGCCCCACATTGAGAATGTAACTAAAGTCATTGAATTGTACCCTTAAAATGGTTAAAATGACTAATTTTATGATATGTATATTTTACCACAATAAAGAAATATTAAAAAAAAAATGGATGGCCAAGCTCAGTGGCTCAGCCTGTAATCCCACGCTTTGGGAGGCCGAGGTGAGTGGACTGCCTGAGCCCGCAGATTCGAGACCCGCCTGGGCAACTTGGTGAGATCTCATCTCTACAATAAATCAAAAAAGTAGCCGGGCTGGTAGTGCACGCCTGTAGTTCAGCTACTTGGAAGGCTGAGGCGGAAGGATCACCAGAGCCCAGCAGGTCAAGGCTGGGGTGGCCGAGAGAGTGCCACTGCACTCCAGTCTGGGCGACAAAATGAGACTTCAACTCAAAAACAAACAACCAAAAAAGGAGTGAGGTGTCTAGGGTGTGAAACTGAAGGAAGAAATCTTTGTCAAGGTCACGAAAATGGAGATTCGGCAGTGGAGATTCAGTTCTGAGAATGAGAGTCTCCTTCCATTTTTCAATGTAGGCTCCTCATTTTCCTTGTCTTTGTCCCGGCCCTGAAGGAAGACATAAGAACTCAATTCTCCCAGTTCTCCTAGCCCTTCTGAGGAGTTGAATTCCATCCAGCAAGGACAGGGCAATCCCAGGAGCCATGTCATGTCAGGGAGTCAAGCCACCATCTAACGTTCTTACCTCCATTTCTACACCCCTCACATCCTCCAGTTCAGAATTTTTCTCCTTTGAGGCAAGGCACACTGGACTTCCATTCTCCTAGTCTTCTGATTATGGCAAAAATATTATGTCCGGGACATTTCAGGGTTTGGTTTTTTTGAACTTATTTTTATTCTGTAAAATATGGGTAACAGCTAAATATAAACATAAAATGTAAGGGCATAACTTAGATAGCTTAGATTTTTGTTATTTTATTTTATTTTATTGAGTTGTGGGACACATGTGAGGAGTTGCCACATAAGTAAACTGAGTGCAGATGACGTTTGTGCTTCTAGCAAACCCAGCTTAAATTTTTGAAATCCATGGGTATGGTGGCTCATGCCTGTAATCCTGGCACTCTAGGAAGGCAAAGTGGGAGGATCTCTTCAGCCCAGAGTTCAAGACCAGCCTGGGTGACATATTGAGACTTCTTCTCTACAAAAAATCTAAAAATTAGCTGGGTATAGTGGCATGATCCTATAGTCCCAACTACTTAGGAGGCTGAGGTGGGAGGAGCACCTGAACCTAGGAGGTAGAAGCTGCAGTGAACTGTGATCATGCCACCACACTCTAGTCTGGGCCACAGAGTGAGACCACAACTCACAAAAAAAAAAAAAAAGAAAAGAAAAAGATTTTTGCAACCCAGAAACCCAGATTCCTACAAAGCAACAGCCCTGGGTTCAAAAGCTACAGTCCAGCATTTGTAACATTCTCCTGGAACCATGAATGCTGCTGATGGGATGCAAGAGGGTTAGCAAAGAGAAAAGGAATGACAACGGGAACATTGACCAACTGCTCACTTATGTCCAATGGGGCGTGAGGACCTCCCACAGTCCAGCCACATCTGAATGAACTGTATACAATGTATTCTTCCAACAGCTAAAAGAGGCAAGGGCATGATAATGATGAGTGAGACTAAGAAACTGTTGCATTTTGTGGTTTACAGTACACTTTCCTTCTAGACTCTAAGCTCTGTGAAAAAAGAATGAATTTTATCTTGTTCATTACCATATGTGTCTGTGAGGGGCTCGATAAATACATTCATGCATCGCCTAATGGAAGCGATACTTCCTGAGAAATGTGTCATTCGGTGACTTTGTCATTGTGTGAACATCATAGAGTGTACTTACACACACCTGGAGGCATAGCCTACTTCACACTTGGGCTAGATTGTATAGCCCATGGCTCCTAGGCTACAAACTTGCACAGCATGTTACTATACTGAGTACTGTAGGCAATTGTCATGCAATGGCAAGTATTTGTGTATCCAAACATATCTAAACATAGAAAAGGTACAATAAATATACAAGATTATAATCACATGGGACCACTCTCACCTATGTGGTGCGCCATTGACTGAAATGTCATTATGAGGTGCATGACTGTAATTGTGGCCTGAACAAATAAGCAATGGGCTCTTGTTTGACTCCCAGAGTGTCCTTGTTTTATAAGAAAAGCTAGTAGTATTATTCCTGTTCTACAGAGGCAATAACTAGGCTCATAGACCTGAAGTTACATAACTAGGAGGAAGGGGAGCCAAGATGTGAGCCCACAGCACAGCAACAAGTGTTTTAGAGCTGTGAACTCATTTGCCAAGCACAACACCCCACTATTTGGGTGATATTGAGATCAATTATCCCTTCTGATCAATTATCTGAGCCAATACACTGTGCATTACTATGAATTATAACAATAAAAACAGCAAACATTATTGAGTTCTTGCAGTAAGCCAGACCCCGTGCCAAGGGAATTATATATATAGTTTTAGTCAATTCTCAGAATAACCATGGGAAAGGGCATCATGGTTCCAATTTAAGGATGAAGAAGGGGTGAAATGATTAGCTCAGTCTCTCGGCTCCCATGTGGTTCCAACCCACAGCTCTGCGTAACTGCAAAGTTCGTGACACTTCCCATGACAGCAATAGACCTTGATGGGCTTCCAGACTATGTATGCATTTGACACCAATCTGGGACACCCACCTAATCCTACAGCCCATGGGAATCACTGGCAAGTGATTTTGGGAAAACAAGCAGAGGCATCTTTAGTGGCAAGCACCCACAACATTTAAAGCTCAGTCAACCTGCCGAAACAGCATCTGGGGGAAAGGAAAAAGGGTGGCCTATCAACTTGTCATGCTGTCATCTGCTTCTGGGGTCTACAAAATGCCAAACCACCAGAGTTGGAAATCACTATGTCTTGTTTTCCAAATGTTTGAGACTATGCTGCCACACTCTCTGAGTCACGGTTCCTGGCTGAGAGACAATGAGAGTGATATCATTATTACTACTACTAATAATAGCCCACACCCCTTTCTGGAGTGGGCACTGAGTATGCTAGGGTTTGTGTAGAGGATTTTAAGTGCATCATCGTTCTCTAGGAATGGAGGTTCTATCAACAGTCCTGTTTTGAAGAAGAGAATGCTTCTAAGACTCAGTAGTGGGTGAGGAACATGGTTAAGGACACTGAGATACTGTGTGACTATGGTGGGTTGAATGGTGGGCCCCCAAGAGATATGTCCACCCAGGTACTGAATGTGACTGGATTTGGAAGTAGGATCTTTGCAAGTTGATTAAGTTAAGGATCCCGGATCTAGGGGGGTCCTAGAGTCTGTGATAGGTGTTCTTATAAAGAGATAAGCAGAGGGATATTTGAGACATAGACACACAGGGGGAAAGGCCATATGAAGACAGAGGTGAGGAGTGATGCGTCTACAGGCCAAGGAATGCCAGGGATGGCTGGTCTCCAGAAGTGGCTGGGAGAGAGGCATGGGGTGGATTCTCCCTGAAAGACACCAGAAGGAGTCAACTCTGCCAACACCTTGATTTTTGACTCCTGATCTCTAGAATTGTGAGAGAACATCTGTTGTTTTAATGCATCCAGTTTGTAGCAATTTATGATAGCATCCTGGGACACCAATATGGTGGCTGAGGTAGGATTTGAATAGAAATGCCAATCAAAACGTTTTACCACCAGCCTATAAGCCACTCATTTAAAACTGGCTTTGTATTTCCCAATGTGTTCACTCAATTTCTTTATGTTCCCAAATTCAATGATGCAGAATACTCTAATTTTCAGGAAAAGTGCACATGTGTACACACACAGGCAGACATATATACACGCATGCTTGACTGACATGGGATGACCAAGAAGCCTTCTTATCCATTTTCCTTATGTAATTGCTAACTTTAAAGAAAAGAACAAAAAGAAAAAGGCATCCAAACTGCAAATGCAGACTGTGATCAAGCAGGTTGTTGGGGGAGGGGGAAGAATGAAAAATAAAGCCTCAATCTTGAAATGCGAAACCAGAGGATTGGATATTTTAACATTTATGATGATATTTGATTAGCGAGACCCTTTTGTCTCTGGATTCCAGACAGCTTTAAAAAGGAAAACCCAAACTTTACCTGTACGATGTCCACTTGCATACCTAATCCTGAATTGTACCTCACATCTTTAAGATAAAATATAAAAAAAGAAAATAAATAAACAAAAAGGGAGAGTATAGATGCTGATGTGGTCCTCATTTTATGTGGCCGTGGGGGTTTGGAGCAATGGCAAGAAGTGCCGAGGTTAAAATATTTGCTCTCATTTTTAAGAGTCAGTTGACAAACCATAAAAACTCCAGACTTCTAAACTTCTTCATTTGTATCTTTTCAGAGTTCCCCATACTCCAACTGATATTTTCTTTGCTGAATTTGCCTCTTTATAGACCATTCCAGAGAACTCCTACTCCTCCTTTAAGTCCCTATCTCTATGAGAAGACTTCCTTGACTTTCCCAACTCCATGCTCTGTCACAAAGCAATGTGGAGTATCTCACTACTATACACACCGTGGTTTGTTTGTACATCAGAGGCACCATTTGTGAGACTATATACTGTTGGGTTCTTTACAAGTAAGTCTCCCCCTTTAGACAAGGGTTCTTAACCCAACAGTTTATAGCATCAAGAAGAGGACTTCGAGAACAGCTGTCAAACCCCTTGAAAACATTTGCAAAACGGTATGCAAATATGCAACTCAGGGGATAGGAAACTCCATAGATCTCATGAGTTCTCAAGTCACTTCCAGGCTTACACATATTTTAAATCCACGGCACTAAAAATGAAATTCCATAAGTTTTTACATCTCTATTGCCTGGCACAGCACCAGGGCCAACAACTTGAAAAGTATCTGTTATTACATTGTTGCATAAAACATTGATGGAAACGACGTCAAGAGAGATTCTAAGTTGTTCTGATTTTGTGTTTGAACCATTGCAGCTATGGGTGAAGAATTTTAAAAGCCCACAATCTGAACGAAATTATATGTAACTTTAAGCTGATTCCCAGTTAGCTCTTTTCCAGAAACAAAAAGAATCAGGTGCCTAGTCTACCAAGAAGCCCAACGCTTGAAACAGCTACTTCCCGTTGCTCTCAGAAACCTCCTTTTCAGTTGCCTCATCAACCCAACATCTAAGAATTTATCCCGCTGATATATCAGCATCATTGTACAAAAATACACTTAAATGGAGGCAATAGCTAAAAAAATATAAAATAAATTGATCTGAATGTCTATCAGTAGGTGCTATAATCACTTAGAACAAAGGTCATCAATATATTTGTAAATGGCCAGGTAGCAGATATTTTAGGCTCTTGGGGACATATTGTTTCTGTCTGTAGCAACCACAACTATTTAACATTGCCATGGTAGTGGAAAAGCCGCCATAAGCCAATGTGTAAATGAATCGGCATGAATGTGTTCCAATAAAACTTTATTTACAAAAACAGGCAGGAGGCTGTATTTGGCCAATAGGTCATAGTTTACAGATCTCTGCCTTGAAGTACTATATAGCTGTTTAAAACAGACGTATGAAAATGTTCACAGTTCTTTTAACTTGTAGAATAACATCACTGGCACATACATAGTGCTCCCTATATGACTTCCATTTTAGGTACTTTTTATTTGTGCTATTGTATTTAATCCTCCCATGCAACTCTGTAAGTGTAGGTATTCTTATTATTTCCATTTTACAGGCGAGGAAATCGAGACCCAGAGAAGTTTCAGAACCGGTTTATAGTCACACCGCATGAACTAGCAAAGTCCTGATTTGAAGTCCAAGTCATAATGCCAGTTGGGGGTGCAGTCACAAATCAAGCCCCAGATTCCTGTGACTTTCAATATCTTTATCTTAACAACCATCCTCACCACACTCATAGGTGCCAAGCACTATCCTAGCAACTTCATATGCATTATCTCCTTGAATCCTCACCGTAAGATGGATGCTACTACTGACCCCATTTTACAGATAAACATAACGAGGTACTGGTGAGGTTGATCTGGGTGAGCCATGCTATGGGGGTGACCAAGTGACCTGGAGAAACAGTTCTATGGAGTCGAGATTGTGGGGAATCTGGCTAGAGTCACCTCTGAGTGACTCACCCCTGAGTAGGAATCCCAGCTCTCCATCTTCCCAGCTACATGAACTTGGGGACATCACATAACCACTTCATCTCTCCTCACCTTGGTTTTCTTATAAGATGGGGATAAATCCTCTCTCTCAGAATCCTGAGGGTTAGATGAGATCATGCTGGCTAGCATGATACCTCGTGTATAGCAAGGCCCCCAAAGATGCTAGCAATTAAATAAAGGGGAGATGTTGGTGCCTAAGGAGCCACCAGGAGTCAGACAATGTTCTTTTACCAGGGGTTGGTAAACTGCAGCTCATAGGCCACATTCGGCCCACTGATGGTTTCTATAAATAAAGTTTTATTGGAACACAGTCATGTCCATTTGTTTACATATTGTCTATGATGCCGCAATGGCAGAGTTGGGTAGCTGCAATAGAGACACACATAAAACATGAAGCACCTGGCTCCTTACAGAAAATTGACTTCCCCGGTCTCCAGATCAGGGCAATGGCACATCATCCTGATTTTGTGTGGAGAACTATAACACCATTTATTAATATCCAGGATTCCACATGAAGGAACATTAAACGTATCTACCCCATTCAACTTTGACATGGCTATGAGATTTAGCCAATGAAATGTGAGCAAAAGTGATGTATGTCACTTCGAGGCAGAAGCTTTAGAGTCATTCTGCTTTGCCATATTCCTTTTCTTCTGTTACAGTGACTGCCCTGCCGGCCTGAGACCCAGCACGAGGATGACAATGACACTGGCTGACCCCTGATGGACATATAGGTTAAGGCACTAAGCTTGTTTGTTACTGTGATAGTTCACCCATCCTGTTGATACAGCTGGACAGCCCTGAGAGTATGCTCTTTGTCAAGAAGTTGATGTTTATCACAATTGGAGCAACTTAGAGAATCCAACTCCCTTTGGGGACCCACAGGTCTAGGCTTCCCATCCTCACTGGACTGTGAAATGACCGTCTTTCTGGGTGCCCCTTCAAGGGACCCAGAACTCTGTCTCCTTCATTCCTGCTGAAGGCTTATCAGCTTCGAAGGTAGCTTGGCAGGATTTGGAGTCCAACAGACATTGACTTAAACCTTCAATGTCCCATTCATCAGTCTTTCAAGGAGTATTTTTTGAGCACCTACTGTGTACTTATTACTTTGCACCTGTGCAAGTTACCAAGAATAAATACAGATGGAAATAAGACAGACACTAATATGCAATTGACAAATCAACAGAAATATAAATGTGATTGTTTTAAGTCCGAAGCAATACTCCAAGAAAAACAAAAAGTTTGATGTGACACTGTGCAAGAGTTTGAGGAGGCATTCAGTAGTGTGAGCAGAGCAAAATGAAGCTCTAGGGAGTGAGAAAGAGCCTGTCCTGTGAATATCAGGGGAAGAGCATTCCAGGCAGTGGGAATCTACAAGGGTAAAAGCCCTGGGGCAAGAACGAGACAGGACATTTAGTCTAGAAAGGAAGGCAGCTCATGTGGCTGGAGTGTAATAAAAGTTCGCATTTACTGAATGCCTACCACGTGGCCTGTACCAGATAAATACCTAACAAATACTCTCTTGTTTAATTAACATGACAACCCTCTCAGACAAGTACTATTAACCCCATTTTATAAATAAGAAAACAGGCACAGAGATGCTAAGTGAACTTGTATTTATTTATTTATTTATTTTTCGAGACATATTTTTAATTTTAAAATTGTGGGGTACAGTTAAGGGTTAGGTATACAAATATGCATTGTGCAGGTACCCTTGTTGATGAGGTGTGCCCCCCCCCGTCCCCAGACAAATATTGACTACCATTGGTCCCACCTCCCTTCCCCTCCTTGCCCCCGCATAGTTTCCCACCACTGTCAATCCTTTTCTTATAGCATTACGATAGTTTTTCAAGGCCCACTTATGAGTGAGATCATGTGATACTCAGATCTTTGTTTCTGTGAGAGATCACTCAGTATTAACAAAATCCCAAGATTCAGCGAGGGGCAGGACCGGGATTTGAGCCTAAGCCATCTCTCTCCAGAGCCCACACTTTTAACCACGGCACCTACTGTTTTGCATGGGAGTGACCAGCTCCGTCAACTTGGGCATGTGGCTTAGACTTTCAGAGCCTCAGTTTCCACACTGGTGAAACCGAGGTAAAAGGGAACTGCTGTGGCTGTGAATAGAGTGCGTTAACATTGTGAAGGTGCTGTTATATAATGGAAACACCACTGAAGTTGTTTCCCAGCTCTTCAACTTTCTCAATGAGCCACTGTTCAACGAAAAGGGTATATAAAGAAAGTGGTGCTTAAATAGCTTCCATTCTGATCATTTTCCCTGAGGGTACAGACATCTATTCAGACACAATTAAGTCTTCTTTAACACATGGTGTGGTGGGATGGTAACGTCTATTATCTTATGTGTGATTAATGAAAACTGTTAATATAAACAGCGAGAGGACGAGCACTCTGATTTTCCCAATGGCTACTAATTAAGGAGGTGCTGCTCATTTTCCGGATGATGAGGGCAGTGCTCTGTCTCAGCTGTCTGCAATAATTTATCAAGAGTGAAATTTTAAGGACACGACCCAGAAAGTGCATGATAATGAAAATATCTCTCTTTTCCCTATAACAATAGCAGCAATACTAGAATGCACTAGAAGCGTCTGTATACCAGGTATTCCTTAAGTGCTTTGCAGGTATATCCTTATTTAATCCTCTCAACCATCCTCTCCGGTGAATACTTATGTTGTGTTCAACTTGCAGATGAGGTAACTAAGTCTTACAGCAAATGAGGGGTGGACCGTGAAAAATGGCATTCTACATGACCTAGTTAATGTAGCAAGTTTGAGGTTTGGAGAGAAAAAAAATCTGTGGAATGCTCCACATCTTGTGATGCCTGTATACAGAGCACTATGGGAATAAGGATATCAGGGAAACCCACAAACATACATGTGCACAGATGCTCGTGTGCAGCTCACACATACAACATGGTCTGGTCAAAAGAGCGTTGGTTTACATTTAATAAAATGTGAAATCCATAAGCCTGTAATAATTGTGAATATAAGGATATCACTCATTGGGCACGGTGGAATGCCTGTAGTATTCGAGAGGCTGAGGCAAGAAGATTGCTTGAGGCCAGGAGTTTGAGACCAACCTGGGCAGCATAGCAAGACCCTATCTCTAAAAAAAAAAATTTTTGAAAGCAAGATTTATTGAGAGGACATAAAAGCTCCCACAGTGGGAGGGGACCCAAGGGGGTTGCCCTCCCCTCCAATTTTTAAAATAAAACATATATGACTGGCTCTAGAAGACAGCAACCTAAATAATAACACACAGCCTTGTATGTTGAGGTCTCATTTTGCACAGCGACAAGGAAAAGGTTCACAAAGGTCAGCCCAGAGTGATTTCTCATAGCCTCATGCACACAGTCACTTATTCACTCATTCATTCACACAGAATGCTCATCAGACTGGAGAGTAAGAATGAGCCAGGGGATTACGTGGGAAGTAAAAGTTACAGGAACAAATATGATGGATGAGGTGGGATGTGTGTGGATTGAGACAGCGTGGAATGGGACTCCAGGATTCTTCTGGTTTGATGGAGTGAATGGCCAGTCCTGCCATGGATGTGCTGCAGAACCGAGGTGTAGCGGTAGGTGAAGGAAGGACATTTGGCCCGGTCCGGGAGGGTCCACGCTTGAGGTGCCTGGGGGCCATCCGGGAACAGATGGGAGGGGATGCATGTGGGTATTTATGGGCCTGAGGCTGAGGCAAGAGACCTGTGAAAAGCGGGGGAGTGAACTGAGGGTGAACTCTGGGTCACTTGTGCTGAAGAGGTGAGCTGAGGAAGAGGAGCGAGCGGGAAAGTCTGAGGGGGAGGGAGATGGGATTCGACTGTGTTGTAGAATGATGGGGTGATTAAGATGGGGGAGGAGGGGCTAGCATGGGACCCACCATGACAGGGAAAGGGGAGATAAGAGGAGAAAGGAAAATGTGTGATGGAGGAAAAACGGGTGGCTACAAAAGGGCACACCTCAGGAGCCTCGAAGGTCATTCCGGTGGCCAAGGTCGTGTCCCACAATCTAGACTAGAAGACCCCCTTCAGCATCTATTAAAGATAGCTCGGTGTTTTGCAAAGAACAAGGACCTTGGCGTAGGCAGCCCTGCTTTTAAATCTGGACACTATGACTTCCTAGCTGTGTGATTTTAGGCAAACTGAACTTTGGTATTATGATCCACAAAATGGGACTAATAATCTTTAGTGCAGAGAACCATCTTAAAGGATGACTTGGTACATAATACATGTCAAGTATAAGCATATATTATTTCTTTTTATCCCTACCTCATTGTGTATGTTTGTGTACAGCTGGAGTGTGTGTGTGTGGTTACAAGTGACAGAAAACTAAGACAAAGAAAGGTTATGGTCTCTAGTGACTGAAAATCCCAGGGGGAAGAATCAGCTTCAGAGCTAGAGCTTCAGGCAGTCAGATGAGACCAGCTCCTTTACTTATTCTTTCTTTATTCCAGCCTGGCTTCCCCTTGAGTGGGCTCTGCTCTGAGGGTGATGTCGAAATGACCACCTTCAGCATTCAGCTGACTTTTTATTTTTAACCATTGTATTGAGGCATGATTGACACATTTATCAAAAAGCTGTACAAATTTAATCTCCATATCTCTATAAGTTTGGGGGTAAATATACAACCATGAAACCATCACCACCAAGTCTGTTGACATCTGACTTATCCTATTATACCTAAAGAGTATACCTCTCTCAGAGGTTCAAACAAACAAACAAAAAAAGACTTAGCATCGAGTATCCATTGACTCCAAATGGTCAGATATGAGTCACAGGCTCATTCAGAACCAATCACTGGTCAGCAACATTCTGATTGGCTGGGCTTGAGTGGGTCATGTGACACTTCTGGAACCCAACATTCCAAAATACTGAGAGTATGCCTAGTTTCTCAGAGGACAATCAAGTTTTATTAACAGAAGACTAATTAACTGGATATTGGGTCTGACACTTTACAAAGGACAGCTCTGAGTGTGTGTGTGTATGTGTGTGTGTGTACAAATTTTTCCTAGTCTCTTACTTTCCAGATATTTTTGGGTTTATATTCACCCCAGTCATTCTCATGGCCATTCACAAATACAAGAAAGCTGCACTAAGTACCTATTCCACGTAGAACATGGTTCTCTCTGGGGTAGGCACCACAGAGTGGCCTCAACCAAGATCCTCAGCTCCAGCCTCCTTCCCTGGGAACTTAAGAAGGATGCCTTCTGCCTCTGCTGACTCAGCGGGTCAGCAGGGACCTCTGACGCCCTCTGGCCTTTCCCGGAACCTTATGAAGGAAGAGGAGAGAGTCTCAGAGGGCAGGTTTAAAATTAGAAGGGAGTGCAATGCAGCCTGTGGTTCTTGAACGTCAGCCATTCAGGAGGAATGGGAGATAAGGTGGTCAAGAGACAGGAAGCATTTATTTAAGATTCCTATCACACTGGGAAGCTGGAGGGGGAGTTTAGTTCAGGGGAAGAACAGGATGTTGCCAGGATCTGGGGCAGGTCCAAGGGCAGGGGGGCACGGAGGGAACGGATATTGGAAAGAGAGAGCTAGTTAGCCAGGGCTGAAGGCTAGAAGATTTGGAGAGGTCCCAGACAGGAAGTCAGCCAGGGAAGAGGCCCCTTGGGAGCTCAGATCTCTTCAGTTCCAGAAGGAGGATGAAACTTCTCTGGGAAGACCTTGGATCCCTTCTGGGTGGTCCCTTTAGAAGGTGGCTCAGCCTGTAATCCCAGCGCTTTGGGAGACCGAGGTGAGTGGATTGCCTGAACCTGAGGGTTCGTGACCCGCCTGGGCAGCTTGGCGAGACCTCATCTCCACAATAAATCAAAAAATTAGCCGATCATTGTAGCGCACACCTGTAGTTCCAGCTACTTGGAAGGCTGAGGCGGAAGGATCGCCAGAGCCCAGTAGGTCGAGGCTGCGGTGGCCGGGAGCGGCCACTGCACTGCAGTCTGGGTGACAGAGTGAGGCTCCAACTCAAAAAAAAAAAAAAAAAAGAAGGGACTCATTTGATGCTCACATGAGTTCTTGATTCAATGTTCTCCCTGGAGTCTTTCTGCTGGTCTCTCAGCTTGGAGGCCACCACACTGACCTTCTCTGAAGGGCACCACCCTGTATCTCTACCTTGCTCTTGATGGCTACCGAAAGTGAAAGGCCACACTGTCTGATCTAACCACTGTGATCAATTTCCATCCCATGTGCATGGGATTTGAGGTCTGGAGCTGAGAACCAATATGTCCTTTTCTCCTCAGGGGAAGCACAGAGTTTCTCCAGTCTTCAAAGCAGACCCCTTATCAAAACACAAATCTAGGGAAGAAAGTTCATGGAAAGGCCATTTGCAAAGTAGAGAAATACAAATGATCAACATACACCAGAGAAAAAATGACCATAATTCACTACGACTGCAACACTGTGTCAATACAGGTCTTGCCGCGAGTCTTGGACATCATT
This sequence comes from Carlito syrichta, assembly GCF_000164805.1. Taxonomy (NCBI): domain Eukaryota; kingdom Metazoa; phylum Chordata; class Mammalia; order Primates; family Tarsiidae; genus Carlito; species Carlito syrichta. Next base: position 860,226 of record NW_007258841.1, read on the forward strand.
TCATACATCTGAATTCTTTCGACAACCTTACAAGGGATTTTCTCCATTTCATCGTACAGTTCAAGAGACCAAGGCACACAGCACTGAATTCCCTTTTCTAAGATCACAGCTTCTAAGTGGCCAACTGGAAGAAAGAGAATTGTACTCATGGCCTCATGGATGAAAATCTGGGTTTGCTGCTGGCAAAACTGGCCTTGGACAAGTGATTTCACTTCTCTGAGCCTCAGTTTACCCACTCTAGAAAGTAGGGAGAAAACAGGACCCACATCACAGAATTGCAGAAGGATTTTAGCAAGTTAATACGTGATTAGCACCATGCATTTGTGTTTAGTAAAAGTACCATAAACAATCAACTTTTGTTACCATTAAACTGAGAAGTCTTACCCTGGCAGTCCTCCCTGTCGACATCTGACGGGAGTTATAATGAGTCCACCCCCGACAACAGAGGCTGGGGCCCCAAAGGGCAGGGTTGACATGCGGCCCAACCCCACCCTCCTCTCCTCGCCTCTGCTGGGGCCATTTCCCACTCACCCCCTGCCCAGGTCTCTTAGGAAGCATCTGGACCACAGGGGCTGATCCGTGATGGGGTATTTGCTCAACTTCACACCCACAGTGCAGCTGGAGAGACACCCTCAGGTTCAAAGCTGACGGCTTCCAGGAAGTGCGGCTGGGACTCGAGGCCATCAGTCAGTCAACCTTGTCTCTGGGGACAGTCTGGGAGTCTCCAAGGGGACATTTGCCTCTTATTCCCGGAGACAGTATCTGCTACCTTCTGCTCTTTAAAGAAGCAGCCCCACATTCTTCGTATTATTCCTGTTCTTCTTTTTGCTATCATTGATTGAATAGTCACTACATTCAGGGTCCGATGATGACTGCTTTGCAAACAGTTTCTCATTTAGCCCTCACTATAACTCTGTGTGGGAGGGAGTATTTTTATCTCTATTTTACAGCCTCCTCAGAGATGGCAATTCATTTGTGTGAGGTCACACAGCTGGAAAGTGACAGGCCTGGGATTTGAACCTAAGAGATTTGACTCCAGAGTCTATGCTTAAGTTCATGACCCTCATATACTTTAATGGGGTTCTCCTGGCCAGGCCTATGGGCCCACGACAGCCGCCTGCCCATATCTGCACTTCCTTGCCAGAGCCAAGGGGATGAGGCTGGGTGGCCAGCTGATAGCACTAATCGATGTGAAGAAGCAGCCAGGGCCACACCGATCACAAATCTGGGGAGTCACAGGGCTGCCAACATCTCACAAAGAACTAGTGAGGTAAATTTCAGCCAAAGAGAACAGCAAGTGCAAAGGCCCTGGGGTTCTCACTCACCTCTGAGTCGCCTCTGCTTAAGTGCTCCTCTGCCATCCCTTTTTTCACTCATTTTGTTTTTCAAGCAGTTCAGTCACCTCCCCCAGGAAGTCCTCCCTGATCCCTCCCTGCCCTGGTCCCCCTCCTTCTTCACAGCATACTGCACACCTGTACTTATACCTAACAACCTGAAATACTTGCTTACTGTTGTTCTCCTCCAAGAGATTGTAGGCTCTGAGAAGGAAGTAACTGATCTGTATTCTCCTTGCCTAGTATAATTGCACATGACTGGTTCTCTAAGAAGTGTTTGTGAACTGGCCATGGTGAGGCCACATTTAGATGGGTGGATTCAATTCTGGATCCCCTTGTTGATTTGGTGAAAGAGATACTTCTGGAGGTCTCTACTGGAGACATTCTTATATTTGTGCACAAGGAGACATATATATATATGGAGGGAGAGAGGAAAGAAGGGAAGGAGGGAGGGAGGGAGGGAAAGAGAAGAGAGAAACAATAGCTTGTATCAGGGAGAAGATTCAGGAAGTAAGAAACTGGAAAACCGAGGCAGCTTAGCAATGGTTGTAGGAACAGAGGTTTTTGGTCAAGAGAGATTCAAACCCCCAACTTCACATATTCTCGGGGGAGAAAAATAGAGCAAATTGATGAAGCCTGAGATACAGAAGATTCTAGCACCACATAATAGGAAGAACTTCTCATTAAAGACTTTCAAATACATTTGAAATGCCTAGAATGTATTTTGAATATATTTTCCTGAAATATAGTTTCCTAAAATGTATTCCCCACCCCCTAGACAACCAGTCTTGTCAATTTATGAATGAGTTACCTTTGTAGAACTTTTCATATACCTTCACACACATATATCACCATATATGTGATCTAAAAATATATGACATATTTTATGCATTATGACTACACAATGTTTCACTGAAGGAATAGGTTGCATTTTATTCATTCATTGTTCTACTGGGGGACATATGGGTTAGTTCTATATATGTATATTTATTTTTTCCTAGTACAATGTAGCTGTGAATTCCCCTGCACACACCTCCTCCTGCGTCTCTGGAAAGGTGCCATTGCTGGGTAGTAGAAAGAGCACATTTTCTATCTTAATAGAGTCTGTCAATTTGTCCAAAGGAGTACTAGGTAATGATGAGCTATCAGGAACGAGACAAGGCCACCTTGCAGGAATAAGCTCCTCCACTCTGCAAGTGTCCTCACATTGGCTGGACGGCTTTCGGCATGGCTGTTGTGAAGGGTTTGCTGGCCCCAAATAGCCGTGAAAGTCCCTGCCAGCAGAGCAGGGCTCTGATCTCTCATCTCCCTGCAGCGGGACCTCCACTCGATACAACTCACGCCAAGAGCCCCAGCTGCAGTGACAACAAAAAGTTGTCTTTTCTGCAAAATTGGAAGAGCAATCAGGGATGTGTTTGTGAAACCACATGTTTCTTGTTCCTATTGTTGTGTTATACTTCATTCTAGCTAAGGACATCTTAACTAAATCCCCTGGGTTTTGCTGGGATTTGGAATGAGTAGCCCTGGGTCCAAATCCTAGATCTGTAACCAAGGAGCTATGGAATATTGGACATTTTTTTTTTGTCGTCCCCATACCTTGTTTTTCTTGTCTGTAAAATGGACAAATCTATACCCCTATCTCATGATTGCTTTGAAGATTCCATTGGTTGATGTATGCAATGTGCCTAACACGTAGGTCTATCCTCTCCTTAACTGTGGTTGATACTGATTGTTCTCACTGGTTGAGGGGTGCAGAGTGTTTGTCACCATGCAATCCAGCTGTCCCTGAGATGCACAGATTGATAGCAGTCTTTGCCCCTGGACAGGAAGGAAGTTCAAGGCATAACCAATTCATGGTATCCACTGCAGTGGCCAGCACAATGTTTTGTTCAGCATTTTATCTTTTTCAAAGCATACCCATTATCTCATCTGTTCATCAAACACCCCTGCAAGGAAGCCCAACAGAGGATGGGTCCAAGGAGAGATGATTCAGGAATCTGAAAGTCAAGGCCAGAAGCCTCTCTGACAAGCAACTCACTAGTCTGAGCTTCTCTGCTGATTTTGGCCCCGGAGGAAGGTTATAAGCCATCCAGGCCAGGCCTGAAATACCCACAGAGAAACTTCCTTTCCTCTGACCGCGGACTGTCCTTTTAAGCCCAGTCAGATGGGCTACAGATGTGAGCTCTAAGTTGCAAGGGAGGCTGGAGAATCGACAAGACACATTCTCTTGCATGGGATTTCAAGTCCCAAGTCCAGGTCCACAATGCCTGGAGAGCATCATGCTGGGACTCTGTGGCTCTCCCTGAGTTCAAGTTCACAGAGTGTTGAACACAGGAAGGTGGTGCTAGAGATACTGTCATCCTTCAGCAATCCTGGTAGCTGTGTGTCAGAGAACATCTCAGGCAATGACCATCTCGTCTTTCAGCCCCCAGGTCAGCTTAGAAAGAACCCACAGCCTCATGTCATCCCTGTAGCCCAAGCCATCACTAGAAAGCCTGCAAGGTCGTGCTGAATGGCTGCTTCTTCCATTGGCTCCACATTCTCCATGCCCCCCCAACCTTCAACCTCTTCCAAATCCCAAGATTCCTTCCCTCCATGCTCTGTCTTCAGAGCCAATGTTGACTTTATCCCCAGAGACCAATTGCCACTGTCAGCTCGCTCAGAGTGGGACTCTGTGGAGTTCTTCTTTGGAAATAATTGTTCCCTGCCTCCAAGAGAGGCCCCAGGAGTTTTTTTTCAGGACATGGTTGAAGAAAGGTTCCTGACTCAGCCAGACTGGATTCTGCCATCTACTGCTGTGTGACTTTGCGAAAAAATCACCTCGCCTCTCTGATCTCAGGCTTCTCATTAGTGGAAAGTAGAGAATCATTTCAACCCCACAGTGCTGTTGGGAGGATTTTTTTTTTTTTTTGAGTTGGAGTCTCACTCTGTCACCCAGACTGGAGTGCGGTGGCCGTTTCTGGCCACCGCAGCCTCGACCAGCTTGGGCTCCGGTGATCCTTCCGCCTCAGGCTTCCAAGTAGCCGGAATTACAGGCGCGCACTACCATGCCCGGTTAATTTTTTTTTTAATTGTAGAGATGAGGTCTCGCCAAGTTGCCCAAGCGGGTCTCGAACCTGTGGGCTCAAGCAATCCACTCACCTCGGCCTCCCAAAGCATGGGATTACAGGCTGAGCTACCAAGCCCGGCCCTGTTGGGAGGATTTAAAAAATGATAATAAGAAACGCAAATGCCTCCTTTGGTGCCTGACGTGGAATTCATGCTTTCCAAGGGGTTGGTGCTGCTGTGGTCTTTATTTTTGCTGTTATTTTTAGTGGTCCTATTATGCAACTGCCTCCCTTCTTTCCTCAGATACCTCTCAGCTCAGGAAGACCTATATTGTAATCCCAGCACCCCCACTCTCAAAGCTGTGTGGCCTTGAAATAGTTACTTAGCATCTCCGAGCCTGCCTCAGTATCCCCTTTATAAAGAGAGGCTCAGAAAGTTTAAGTGACTTTCTCAGAGTCACAAACCCAGTAAGGAATTTCAACCCAAACCTACTTTAAGTTCAAGAGCCTTCATTGCTCAATTTGTGCGTCGATATTTTGACCAGATTTATATTTTCCTTAATGAAGGTCATTCTTTTTCTTAAACCTGATCTGGAATGAGGACTATGAAAAAGATCTCTTCTTCAGATGCTCAAGTTCTGTCACAGAGTCCCTGCCAGTCCAGTAGACCTTCACTTCCCTCTGCAAAATAAATAAATAAGCAAATAAATAAATACAAACAAACAAAAACGCTAGCAGAAACAGTATGGGAGGGGCCTTTGGATTATTTGGGAATGTTCACGGAGGGTTTGAGGAGGGCAACTGGGATTTGCCCAACTCTAGGAAAGATCTTGATGAAATCTCTCACATCAAAGGAAGTCCAAGGCTTCAAAGGCAGGCTCTGTTCCGCCCTCTCGGCCTCCAGTCAGGGCTAACTGGTTCACCTGGGAACAGAGCCAGAGGATGCAAAGCGAGAACTGGGATTTGTGGCCAGCACCTTGCAGCGGTCATGAGAGTGTTTCTGGAGGCTGGCACAGCTGGCGGGGCTTCCCCGAACCAGCACACCTCAGCCCAGGGATCCTCACCCCAGGGACCCTGCACCTCTGAGAGCTCCATGGATGGAATGCAGGGTGTCCATGAACCTGGACTGGAAGAAAATACATCTTTGTTGACCAAACTCGAACTGAAATTTAATATTTCTTTCCTGATCAGTGTGACTCAGCCTGTAATCCCATGCCTTGGGAGGCTGAGATGAGTGGATTGCCTGAGCACGCAGGTTCGAGAACTGCCTGGGCAACTTGGCAAGACTTCATCTCCACAATAAATCAAAAAAAAAAATTTACAGAATTAGTATATATTAATTATATTATATAAATATGTATTTATATATTCCATATTATTTTATCAATAGATGTATCAAAACATTGTATGTTTATATATGAATTTTCCATATTTAATGAAATACTATTCAGAAATATAAATTATATATATACATTTTACATATATAATGAAATACCATTCACACACACAAAAGAATGAAATGATGCCTTTTGCAGAAACTTGGATGGGACTGGAGACCCTCATCTTTTCTTTCTTTTTTTTTTTAAAGATGTTGGGTGCAATTCAGGATTAGGTATACAAGCGAACATCGTACAGATAAAGTTTGGACCTCCCTTTGGTCCCAATTTGCCTGGTTTGAGATCAGGTGCCCTTATTGATATTATTTACTCCCCACTCCTGGCAGTTTCCAGCTACTGCCAATCACTTTCTTATAGCATTATGGTAAATGTTCAGGGTCCGCTTATAAGTGAGAACATGTGACATTCAGTTCTTTGTTTCTGAGATAAATCACTGAGTATTATAGACTCTAAATCCATCCAAGTTACTATGAAGTCCATAATTTTGTTCTTCTTTATGGCTGTGTAGTATTCCATCATGTATATGTACCACATTTTTTTTATCCAGTTCAGTTTTGATGGGCAGCATGGTTGGCTCCACATTTTTGCTATTGTAAATAGTGTTGCAATAAACATGCATGTGTAGGTATCCTTTTTGTAGAATGATTTAAGTTCCTTTGGGTATATTCTCAGAAAGAAGATTGCTGAGTCATATGGAAGGTCAATTTCTAGTTCTTTTAGGAATCACCACACTGTTTTCCATAGAGGTTGAATGAATTTGCATTCCCACCAACATTGTAGAAGCAGTCCCTTTTCTCCATATCCTCACCAGCATCTGTTGTTTTTTGTTTTATTAATGATGGCCGTTCTTACTGGTGTTAGATGGTGTCTCGATATGGTTTTGATTTGCATTTTTCTGATGATTTGTGAGGTTGAGCATTTTCCCGTGCGTCTGTTGACTGTTTGTATGTCCTCTTTTGAGAAGTGTCTGTTCATGGGAGATCATCATCTTAAGTGAAATAACTCAAGAACGAAAAATCAAGTACCGCACGTTCTCACTCATAAGTTAAGCTAAGGATCTGCAAAGACATAGAGAATGATATAATGGACATTGGTGATTCGGAAGAAGGGGAGAAGGGAGAAGGGATGAAGAATCACCAGTCGAGCACAATGTGCACAGGTGGGGCGGGGGTGAGTACATTTGAAGCCCAGTCTTCTTCACCACTCTACAAAGCAGCCCTGAAGCCAGAACCCATTTGTACCCCTAAAGCTATTGAACATTTCTTTAAAAGAAAAGGGATACAGGCAACAAACATCTAGCAGGATTGGAAATCTCTGCAACTTTGTCACCACAGAAATCACCGACAGTGACACATCACGTGACAAGTGTCCCAGAACATTTACTATTCCTTCTCCTCATGCCACCTCTGCCATCGTGATTGCCGTGAGACCTCCTGCTGGGACCTGATATTTCACAAAGAAGTGCATGGACCACCATATGGCAGTTGTTTTCCTCTTTGCTGAGTGTGTTGCCGTGTAGTTGATTTCCTCAGAAACCCCACCCATCTGACTTGAGGGACTGTCAAGCGCTGTTCTGAGAAGGGGTGCCCCGGCTTTGGCAGATGGCCAAGGACTCAATAGCATAACACATGCATGCATACGCACACAATGTTAGGACCCCCATACAGGAGCCGATATGTTTCCTCAGCCTCAGTTTTCTTGTCAGTGAAATGGCCACAAGAACCCTTCTGCATTTATGAAGAGCCCCTATCCTGATGTGTTGGAAACGTCCAGCACATAGGAATCACTCAACAAAATAAACGCTGGTCTCCCTCTTTCTTCTCAGCGGTATTTCCCACCTGCCTTTCATGACCCTCCCCGAGGGCCCCTCACTACACATTGGCTTACACCTGTCCCTGGGCCACCACGACACACGTCCAGTGAGAGGGAGGTTGACAAGGTCACAAATATTTGAACAATCCTTGGGGTAACACAGGGTGTTGACCCCAAAGTACGTGCTGCCTCGACAGAAAGTTTATCCTAGAATAACAAACGTGACAGCTCACAAAGTCAGGGGGAAAGGGCCAGATAAGATCAAAGGCGCCTACTGAGGCCAAGGCACCCCGCGCGAGAGAGATTCAGCCAGAGAGTGGCTTCAGGGGAACAGGGCCATTGCATCAGCAGTGCATTTTCTACAAAGTTCCCAGTATCCAGAGCATGGTACCGACAACACGTATGAGCCCAGCTTTGCGGCTATGTGACCCCGGGTAAGATGCTCGCTTTCTTATGTGGCTGGGAAAAATCAGTGAGATCGTAGCAAAGCACTGAAGTGCTCCCAGAGCAGACCGAGTCTTCTGCAAGTGATACTGTTACTGCTCTTACAACTGACATCATTAGGTTGACATATGGAGTGACTGTTAATATTCCAGACTCCATAGTAAGAGTGTCTGCTTTGCCTTTAAGATTATGTGACTGTGGAACCCTTTCTTTTTGTGCCTCAGTTTCTTCAACATGATATTAATATCTTGTAGGGTGGTTGTGGGAATTAATTGGGATAAGATGTAAAATGGGCTTTGGTTGGAGCCTGGCACAGAACAGACACACAATAAATGTTAGCTCTGACCATTATGATCATCATCGTATGTTATTACAAACCAGAGGTCAGGCAAGGTGGCTCAAGCCTGTAATCCCAGCACTTTGGGAGGCTGAGGTGGGAAGATCACCTGAGACCAGGAGGTCAAGGCTGCGGTGAACTGTGATTGTGCCACTGCACTCCTGCCTGGGCAGCTGTGTGAGACCCCAATTCAAAAACAATACAAACAAGTAAAAAATCTGGAATTAAAGAAAGGTAGCTCTTGGGAAAAAAACAAGTGAAAGGAAGAATTTCTTGATGAGACAGAGATCTAGAACAGGGACAGGCAAATTATCCTCCATCTGATTTTATAAATAAAGTTTTATTGAAACACACCCATGCCCAGACATTTACACACTGTTGCTGCTTTCACACATGGTGGTGGTGGTGAGCAGTTGCTACAGAAACCTTATGACCCATGGAGCTGAAAAATTTTCTCTCTAATCTTTCAGAAGATATGTGTCAACCCCTGGTTGGAGAACTGGTGGGATCTTAAAAAGATGGCTCTGGGAGATTCTGATGGCCATTTGACGTAAGAAATTATTATTTTTCTGTGTTGGTGGGTTTATACTGCAGGGAAGAATAACATCCTTTCTTCTCTCCACCCATCTATGGATGCTCAATAAACATTCGGACACTGTCCCAGGTGCAAGGGATGGAGAAATGGGCTGAGTCTAAGGGGAGGCAGATGGACACGTGAGTGGATAATTACAGCTCATGTGGCAGATGTTGGAAGGCAACCAGGGCTGATCCACACCATGGTTTGTGTGAGTTTGAAAAAACTGTCCCCTTGGTCAAAGCAGTCGAAGCTTGGTGAATCGATGGAGCTCATCACCCACTGGCCACTTTGGCCAGACCATTTGCACAGTGCCCAACCTACACGACCTTAGATGGCAGCCCTGACAGCAGTCACAACCGCATGCAAGTAGGATCTGAGCAGGGCAAAGCACATTAGGGAAGTAACCAGTGTAGAGGTGTCAAGAGAGAGGCTTCATGAAGGTGGAAATGAGAGCTGAGTCTTAAAAGGGGAGAGAGGGAGAGGGCAATAAAGGGCACGGGGGCAGGGAAGGCATTCTTAGGTGGGTGGAGGGGGCGTTGAGGTGAAGGCGGGACGGGTCTGGTGGGTGCTGATGCTGCAAGGAGCACAGTGTGACACATCCCGAATGGCAGAAGACCCCATCGACTTAACTGCCCTCGGTTTCACATTCTGATGCTAACTCGAATCTGCTCATTCCTCTCCTTCCCTGCCATCCCCTCCTGGACGAGACTACAGCAATCTCTCACCTTGACAACTGCCAAAGTCATTGAGTCCCCACCAACACCTCCTCTGCTGTGCAGCCAGAGGGATCATTTTGAAATCAGTCTGATGATGACACTGCCCTGCTCTAGCTCCTTCCGTGGCTCCTCAGTGCTCACAGATCAAGCCCAAACCCTTTAATGTGCTATCCAAGGGTGTCCCTGGCCCAATCTCTATTTTCCTTCCTCCCAAAATGTTTCCCCAGAGATTCTTTTTATCCCTATATTCTCATAAATTAGAATTTCTGTTTTGCTCCTTTTATACAAAACTGCAAAGTAAACAGTGTGTATACATGTGTGTGTGTGTGCGTGTATATTTGTGTCTGTGTGTGTGTGTAATCTTCAAGGAAACACTATATAGATTCTGCTCTCTATATGTAAACATTATATAGGGTGTTTAAATGTAAATATACATAGTGTTTGTACATAGAGAAATAGGGCTAGAGATACAGAAGCAGATACAGACCACCTGGCTTACACTGCAAGCCACCTGGTTTAGGGAAGGTCATCCAGAAGCCTCCTAGCTGGTTCCCCAGTCTCTGGCTTAGTCCTTTCACAGTCCCCGGTAAGCAGCCAGAGGGATCCTATCATAGTCTAAGTCAGATCACATCACACCTCTGGTCAAAACTTATCCACGCTCTCACTCGGGGTGGAAGCTAAAGTCTGTTCAATAGTCTACAAAGCCCTTTACAACCCGGCCTGCATGATTTCTCCAACTCCATCTCTCACTGGCCATTCACTCATTTCTCACCACTGGGCTGTTAACAGCCCCCTTGCAATTCCTCAAACATTCTGGACCACACCCACCTCAGGACCTCTGCACTGCACTGACTGTTTCTTCTTCCTGGAAGATGCTTCTTACATACTCACAGTCCACACATCTCTCTCTCTCTCTCTCACTGTCTCCGTCCCCCCCTCCCGTCTCTGTCTCTCTCTCTCTCTCTGCCTTTACTTTTCAAGACTTTGTTCGTGTGTTACCTTCCATAGACATCTGTTTGTATAATCCCATTTAAAATGACAAACCACTTCAACTCCTTAACTTCTTCCTTTTATATTTCTTTATTGTTCATTTTAACATACTATAAACTTTAATCATCATTCTTTTAAAATCTTTCTCTATTACCTTGAAAGCTCCATGAGAGCAAAGATGTAAGTCTGTTTTGTTTATTGCAATAGACCCAGCACAAAAATAAGTCATGGCACATAATAATACTCAATTAATACTTGGAAAATGAATGAATCTCCTCCTTCATTGCAGTCAGTATATCAGTATACCTTTATTGGTGCATTCACAAATCACTTTGATGCATTCGTTAGCCACGTCACACTATTGGTCTACACTGATGTTTTAGTTGTCTCAAACCTCAAAGTGTTTGTTTCTCTGTGTGTTACATGCCACGATAATGACTTAGGAAAAATGTCTGTGCCACCGGAAGCCATGAATGCAAAGTTAACTCTTAGCCTTACCACCCTACTGCATGTCCCAGAGAAACATTCCTCTCGTCCTGGCTTGTTGACTGGCCCTCTTCCTTTGCCTTTGCTGTGGTCTGTTTGACTTGGACTGTGCTCTCTCCCCACTGCTTGCTGCCCTGAGCCTCTGGTTTGAAGTCAGCCGCTCAACGGCCTCGACACCGTCACCTCGCCTCCAGCCACCGGCCAAGCTCCACACTCCACTGACACTTTGGCCAGGGGGAGGGGACAGATGGCTTAATCATTGCAAGTCGACACCCAGTCCAGGCCAGCCTAGTGAACGATGGTATTGACAAACTGGCTGACCCTTGTTCGACAGGCTGACATTTCCCATATTTCACAGGCAGACGCTTGATGTGTATCAAAGAGACTGTCAGGTCACCAAACAGCTAATTAAAGCAATAAAGAAACGGGAAGGCCAAGCGGCCCCTTTGCCCCTCGGGAGCCTAAGGCTCCTTGTAGGAACCTGAATGTCTCCTTTTTTCCCTGGAAGCGCAGTGCAAGAGGATCTTGGGAAAGGTCTCAGCAGGCCCTTGGATCGGAAGAGAAATGAGTGTAAGTGCAGACACTGGGCTCCTAACCTGCACTTGACCCTGCCCCATGCCCACCATTATTTCTATCTGTAGAAGTTCAACATGAGTGTACTAAGTAGAGTCCCCAAAGCTCAATCCTCTGGGGAAGAATGTTTGAATAGAGGCCACTTGGACTCTGGTGGCATTGATCACTACCAAGTCTACGTGACTGATAGACACTGTGAGTGGGATTGAAGGTGTCCACAGAGCCGGCTTACCTGGCTAGCTACTTTGGCAGTAGAAAGAGTATCAAACTTGGAGCCAGACACCATGGCCATGTGTCCCAACTCTGCCACATGCCAGCTGAGTGCCTTGGGTTAGTTCCTTTACCACTCAGAGCTTCAGTTTCATCACCTCTAGAAGGCCAGGCATGGTGACCCATGCCTGTAATCCCAGTCCTTCAGGAGGCCAAGGTGGGAGGATTGCTTGAGCTCAGGAGTTCAAGACTAGCCTGGACAACATAGTGAGACCCTGTCTCTACAAAGAAATCAAAAAGTTATCCAGGTGTGATGGTACACACCCACAGTCCCAGGTATTTGGGAGGCTGAGGCGGGAGGATCGCCTGAGCCCAGGAGTTCAAGGCTGCAGTGAGCCATGATTGTGCCACTGCACTCCAACCTGGGTGACAGAGTAAGACTCCAACTCAAACATAAACAAAATAAAAGGTGGATGAGAAGAATTGTTGCAAAGACCAAACTGGAGATTCTCAACCCCAGCCCCATATTAAGTTCTAAAATATTCTGGAGCATACCTTTTGTCCAGGCATACCCAAGGTCAACAAATTTGAATCTCTGGGGTTTTGGACATCCTACATCTTATTTAAATCTCCCTGGATGGATCTGTCATGCAGACAAGGCTTACAACCACCAGACAGAATGACACGAACAATGGCAGAGCTCCCCCGAGGACAGGCACAAAACCAGGGCTTCATGGAGGCTGATGTTCTTCCCCAGGGACCTGCTGTCTCTAAACTTTGCTTATGTCAGCATCACAGGAAGTGCCTAAGACGCGTCTTTGAGTGGTTGTCCCCAGGCTTAGCCTTCGTCTTCAGGACTTCTGGGGAGTTATGAGAAAGACCCTGTTTTTCCTTCTCCCACAAAGGCTGTGCCTATCAGATCTTTCCTGTGATTCTGTGTGGCCCTCTCTCAGGATGCTTGGTTGACATAACCCCAAGAAGCTGCTGACTTTGAGTCTGACATACAGTGTTAGAAGCCTGTGATTCCTAGTCTGGTGTCACAGTGTCACTACACCCTGCGGAGGGAACCTAACTCACACCCGGCTGGATTCATCAGGTGGCCAACCAGAGGAGAGTCTTGGTTGGACCCAAATGGGAAAAATGACAGTGACATGTTTACAAACACGCGTCATGTGTGCTTCCAGATGGTCTCCTGAAGAGTCGGGTGTTGACTTTTGATTTTATCTCATCTCATATAACTTTTAAACTGTAGAAATTGAAATACGTTGATGCTGTAGCATGATGATTTTATCACGACCCATCCAGGCCCTATACTTAAAGCTTTTTCAATGGATTTGTCTGGGATACTTAACTTCTCTGACCCTCAGTTTCTTCATCTGTAACCTGGGCATATTGATAATCCCTCCCACATAGAATTATTGTGAGGCCTAAATGCTTTACCACACAGAAAGCAGAGAATAAGGCCTGGCATGGAGTTAGATCCCCATAAAGGTATAGATTATTATTGTTATTATTCGGCACATTTTTATTGGCTGACTCCTATACGTCAGACAACAAGTAGAACCAAGAGTTACAGTGAGGAAGAAGACAGACACCCCAGCTTTGCCAGCTTCGCTCTCTTGTTAAGGAAACAGATATATAAAGAGATAATAATGATATCAGTCAATCAATATTTATTGAGGGTCAACTGTGTGCTGGCACTGGTCTAAGACCTTGAGACACATTAGTGAACAAAATAGACAAATTCCCTTGCCTTCCTGGAGGTTATATTTTTGCAAGAAGAGAGAAATTCAATTTAAAAAATAAACAGATAATACACACGAGGGGACAGAAAAATATACATGAGGGAACAAAAAAACAAAAAAATACACATGAGGGAACAAAAAACAAACAGAAAAAATCCAGAATTATCTTTTGGTGGGCCTGTTCCTCGTAGTGCAGGCTTCTCCCTCTAGGTAAGTGTTCTAGGAACCCATCAGCATCAGTGGACCAGCTATTGTTGTTGTGTGAGGCTGTGTTTGGGTTTCATGAAATTTTCTTTTGGAAATTATTTCAACACATTTGCCCATTTCATGATGAGGGGTTTACGAGCGCACCTGCCCACATCGTGTTGAGTGTTCAGCAGTTTTTGACCAAAAGCAGCATGACTGTCCTACCCCACCTGCCCTATTCACAGATCTCACCCTAAGGGACATTTTTTTTGTTGTTTCCCGGATGAAAGAGTCCTCAAAGGGAAACGTTTTGCCCAGGTGGAAGAGGTAAAACAAAATCCAGCAGAAACGCTGAAAGTCATCAAAATTGACGAGATCAAAAACTGTTTTGAGCAGTGGAAAAAACGTCCAATAGGTGTATTGTATCAAATGGAGAGTACTTTGAAGTTTAAACATGTAAGACTACTTAACTTTTATAAGCAAATTATTGATTTTTTGAGTCCCCTTTCTTATAGTCTTATGCAAAAATGGTGTACATAGATAAATATATATGTAGATTATATATATGTTCATATCTATGTCCATGTATATATGTATTTATGTGCATGTATGATATCTATACATGAGTGGGTATGGATATGCACACTGTCTTTGTGTATGTGAGCATACATTGTGTGTGTGTGTGTGTGTGTGTGTGTGTGTGTGTGTGTGTGTGTGCATGTATACACTCTCAGGGTGCTTTTTCGAGTTGTTTTTCTCTCAAATGCAACAAAGAAATAGGTTTCTTTCAGCCTGTACAATGTCCAGCTCACCTGGCACCAGCAGATACTTGGTGCATATGCCCAGGTGTGGTAGCTGTCTGGCTGACCTGAGAACCCAAGCACCCAAGATAAGGCAGACCCCTCAGGATCCCACTGCAGGAGACAGAATGGTTAACAATTTGAGCAGAAAGCCCTGAGATGAGATGGGTTAAGATATTCGATGTTTGCAGCTCCATAAGGTTACATTCAGCTTTCAGTTCTTTTTTCTCTCCTTTACTCTCTCACGCTCTTTTTCTGCCTCCTGATGAAAAATATGCTCCGGCTTAATAGAATTACTCTCAGAGCCATCAATGCAAACGCTGTTTCAGGGCAATCTCATTCGAACAAATGTATTTTTATTTGAACAGTGTTACTTGAAAAATTAAATCGCCCTGTCTGTTCCCTTCTCCCTCCCCCCACCGGCCATCCATACAGTTCTCGCAGTGGGGAGGGGCTGGGAGCCAGGCTGAACCGTTTTTAAATGAGTTTGATCTGATTTAATGATTCCTCTCTGCATTAATTAGCAGTGAAATCTGCCAATATGTTGTGTCCATCACAGATGTATCCACAGGCATCCGTTTTATGTTTGGAGTCGACTGAATGCATTGCTCTTCAGACTTACTGTCTTGGAAAAGATCAGAGCTGGTTAGAAAGGGATAGGTGGAGACACAGGGACTGGATGTATGTGTGTGTGCAGGTGTGCATGCAGGTGCGTGTGGGTTGGGAAGCATCTATGTACCGGCAAGATAGGAGTAGCAGCCCAGAGGTTGGTACCAAAGAAATCTGCCTTTGAATCCCAGCATACTGTAACTGCTTCACTTTGTGCAAAACCTGTCAACCCTTTCTGCCTCACCTTCCCCCTCTGTTAGTTGGGGATAATCACTGTAACCATCTCCTAAGGAGCTTGTGAAGGTCGAATAACTGTAGGTGTATTGCGTAGGGATTAGAGATCAAAGATGGCATTGTCTCCTGCATATCGCAGTCAAAGGCTGGTTTCCAAGGTGGTGAGAATGCACTGGGAAGTCAGGGAAGAACTTTCCTTTGCCAGCCTCTTAAGGACAGTCTGTCACCCAACTGTGCTGCATCGCCCAGAGCCTGCACTCCCAAGCCCTCTTCCTTTGGTCTGATGCTCTACTATAGCCACCTTACATTTCTTAATAGTTTCATCTGTGTGTTTTCCAAGTGCAGTCTAGTGGGACAACAAGTGGAGAAGACGTGTAATTGGCACTTCTCCCGCCATTTCTTGTTTCCTCATTTGCAATGTCTGGTCTGCGTTTTCTACCAGAGGCCTCACATTTTCATTTGGCCCTGGGTCCTGCAAATGATGCTATTATTCCTATACAGAGAAACTGGCCTTGAGTGACCATCAACTTTAAAAAGCCAATATAATATTTAAGTGACTATATAGATGGTGAAAACATTGTTGAGAACCTCCTATGCATTGAACATCACACTCAATATCACATGTCTCATACACATAGGATTTGAAAGTTTTTCTAAAATAGGTATCTTGTTCTCATTTTATAGATGAGGGAACTGAGGTTTGGAGAATTGAATAATGTGCTTAGGATCCCACAGCTGGGAAAAGATGTCATCTTGTCTATCTGTGAAACATGGACTCCCCTTTCTTTGTTTCTACCCCCTCCTTCTATCACTACCTCCTCCTTCTATCCCTACTCCCCTTTCTCTTTCCCTACTTCTCTCCCTCCATCCCTTCTTTCCTGACTCAGTCCCTCCATCTCTTCTTCCTTCCTTCCTACACAAAAGTCTTCAGTGAGTGCTGGTTGATGTAAAGGGAGGTGAAGTGAAATGATTGTAGTCATAGCACTTGGGGAGTTAATATTTGAAGGCCTTTTTCAGCAGGTATCTACACTTCCTGGGTTGGAGTCTGAGCTGAGTGTCAGGCGCCATACGCCAGTTGAACATTGTGAAACAACTAGGTTTGGTGAGTAGAAAATGGATGGATTTAATACCAAAAGATTCCCTAACTGTTCAAACCATCAAAGAAAGCAGACGGAGGTGCTGAATGAAAGGTCTTCCTTTCTGATTTCAAATAAGGCATTAGTGCTTTTTAATACATAAATTGAAATTCTTTTCTTCGGAGTGTACACAGAATAATCACAGGTTAGTTGTTTGATCTTTTTGACTAGAACAATGCCACCTCTCTATAAATATTGGTGAAATCAAAACATCCTATGAATCCCTTAAAGCAATAACTGCTCTTTTTTTCCCATAGAAAGATCTGATTTTCAGAGTAATCTTCAAAAAACTGAACCTAGAAGAGACCAAAGAACAGGTCCAGGCACAGAATTTGAAGTCATGGAGTCTGGCAATAATTAACCTTCATCTAGAGCCCACTAAGGTGCCAGGCAGTTTAAAGACTTTATCTTACTTTGTTCCAACATCAGTCAAAGGTAGATACTGCTAATACCCTCATTTAACTGATAAGGATATGAGAACTGTGGATCAATAACCTACCCACACAGCTCCAAAGGGGAGACACCAGGCCTCCCAGTCAGGCGGTTTGAACCCCAGAACCAATACCATGACTCACTCTGAATTTACTCTTTGAAGAGAGCAAAGCATGGATGTCTTGGAGGAAGAAGTCAATGATGGCATTACTATTCCTCTAGGGGAATGACCTTTCTACCCAGCTAATTA
The DNA here is from genome assembly GCF_000164805.1 of Carlito syrichta. Lineage (NCBI taxonomy): Eukaryota > Metazoa > Chordata > Mammalia > Primates > Tarsiidae > Carlito > Carlito syrichta. The sequence continues at coordinate 877,541 of NW_007258841.1, forward strand.
TTTTAATGGCAGGAGCAAATCTTATTCACTAAAATGTCGACTCTGGTATAATGCGTGTCTTGATGTGTTTCCTCTCCCCTCCACTCCTGTCTGTGTTAACCTACACTGCTGCCCACATCACCCAGTAGAGCCAGGTAAATATGCCCTCTTCAGTGTGTCTTCTGGGAAGTTCTGAGTCTAACAGAAACAAAGTGGATTTGGGGCCCAACAGACTTGGATTTGAATCCTAGCACTCTTCTTCTTTACTAACTCTAGGACCTTGAGCAATATATATCACATCTCTGTGCCTCAGTTTCAAAACCATGTAATGGTTACAGTTTTTTTTAAAAAAATACACATACAAACTGACTCTCTTGATCTTAAAGCTTGAATCTTCCATTTGTTTTATCTGAGTTCCTTTCTCAGGAAACCTACCCTCAGGCCTGTAGTATCAAGAAACAAAAACTCACCAGATCACCACATCCAGACGATGAGATGATAGACCCCTCCCTAATTCCTATTTACCATGTCCTCTCTCTTATTCCTCCCTAATCCCTGTTTTCTACATTCCTGCCCGACCATATAAACCCACGAATTCAGTGAGACAGGGAGCCTAATTTGAGCATGATCTCCAGTTCTCCTGGACTGATGTCACCTAAATAAAAAGGCTTCTTCCCTGGCAATACTTGTTGTCTCAGCAATTAGCTTTCTGTGCACCAAGCAACAGGACCTAAACTGAACCTGTAACGTTTTGGTAACATTTTCCTCATGTGTAAATAGACATAACAGTATCTATAGTGAATACTGTGATGTGCTGCCCAGTTCCCCCTTCAGAAAAAGAGGACCAATTCCCTTACCTCCTAGGGATTCTGCCGCCAGCTAGTCCTCAGCTGTCAGTGCCCTCTGGGAATAGCCTCAACTGCAAAGAACCACCCCATCCTAATGTTCCACATCTGTCCAGGGCATCTTCTTCCCTTGCCCCACTAGTGGAAACTGGTGTTTATCTGGCATTAGAGTTCCCCAGGGGGTTGACTGAGGCCTATGTCAACCCACCTTTTCCCTCTGCCTGCTCTTGCTTTCTTCCTTCCACTTCCCCAGCTATTGGCTCTAAAAAGTCTTCTTCAAACCTCCTGCATGTTCGTCTTCATCTCAGAGGTTGCTTCTTGGAGATTCTGACTCTTGACCAAAACGCTTAATGTAAATCTCAATTCATTGTTAGCTGTTAATGTTATCCATTTTGGTGAGAATACACTTAATTTCCTTCTATGTGTAAGGTACAGTACTAGGCACAAAGGGTAAATGTCAAGGCTTTGAAGTCTTGAAAGTTCCTGAAAGTGTGACTTGAAGAAGCAAAAATACTGTTCAGTGGTTCAGCCTGTAATCCCGCGGTTTGGGAGGTTGAGGTGAGTGGATTGCCTGAGCCTGTGGGTTCGAGACCCACCTGGGCAACTTGGTGAGACCTTATCTCTGCAATAATTCAAAAAAAAATTAGCTGGGCATGGTAGCGCACGCCTGTAGTTCTAGCTACTTGGAAGGTTGAGGTGGAAGGATCGCTGGAGTCCATCAGGTTGAGGCTGTGCTGGCCGGGAGCGGCCACTGCACTCCAGTCTGGGCGACAGAGTGA